>NC_057796.1:86163134-86175650 GCF_018294505.1 Triticum aestivum | reverse complement strand
CGTTTCGACCGTAGGAGGTCCGTTTCGTCCGTTTTGCGGTACGCCACACCCCTCCTGATCAACAGGACCCCCGTTTCGACCGTAGGAGGTCCGTTTCCTCCGTTTTGCGGTACGCCACACCCCTCCCGATCAACAGGAACCCGTTCCGAACGTAGGAGGTCCGTTTCCTCCGTTGTGCGGTACGCCAGGCCTCGTTTCCATCGCATGTTCCGTCCAAGCCCTCCTGATGAACACGACCACGCATTCCGTTCCGACCCAGCCGGTTGGCACCCACGCGTTCCGTTGCCTCCAGATGAACACGACGCATTCCGTTGCCTCCCCATGAACACGACACATTCCGTTGCCTCCCCATGAACACGACGACGACGCTGTTTCTCCGTTCCGACCCAGCCATGTACACGAGCCCTGGCCGTACATATGCGCGAGTAGGCGTTCGAGACCCCGCCCATATGTACATATACGTGGCCGTAATTTCTTTCTTGCACCCTGGCCGCTGGACGTACGTGTACATGCTACGTGCGCGCCTCTACTACGACACGTACGCGCCTCTACTACAACATGTGCGTGCCTCTACATCCACCAGTATATATGTACGTACACGTTCGCGACCAGAATGACAACGCTACGTACGCTTCGACGAGGTGGGTCCCGACTGTCAGGCACTTCCTTGCCTGCGAAGATGTAGCTGGTGGGTCCCAACAGTCAGGGGGGCGAATCGTTTTTTTTGCTCGGACGCACTTCCTTGCGTGCGAAGATGTAGCTGGTGGGTCCCAGCAGTCAGGGGCAAACGTTTTTTTTGCGAAATACGGTGGCCTGTCCGGTGGGTCCCCGCTGTCAGGTGGAGGAATAATTATTTTGCACGTAATAAGGAGGCACTTCCTTGCTGCGGCCGTGGACCCAGCTGTCAGCCTCTCCACGTACAGTCCACGTCCGATGGAAGCCGTTCCTTGACCATGTTGACCACGCCGCGCCGAGAGCACCAGGGCGGTGGACGACGGCGAGCCCTAGGAAGGGGACGACGCGGAGCCGGGAAAGACGCGGCAGTGGATGCCCACGCGTAGAGGAGTATGAGGGTTCACTGGTTCGCTGCAGTGTGAGGCTGCCGTCGCCGCAGAATAATAGGGGGTGTGGGTGAGTAGAGGGATGGCTTGGCCAGCGGTGGGAGTAGTAGGGGGCGGTGAGGCCTCCGCCGAATTGCAGCCGGCCACGGGAGGCAGGAGCACGAGGCACGACCAGCGCTGGTTGGGCCGGTTGGAGCAAGAAGACCAGAGGTTGAAGAAGCACTACAGCCGTTGGATGGACATCGTACGGTCACTGGAGCTAGAATCATGCATATTGACTAAGTTGACAAAGCCCTCCGTCCCCGTCAACTTAGTAGGCCCACAAGTCAGCCTGCCACTATACTGGGTCCCAGCTAACAGGGGGAGTATTTATTTTTTTGTGCGTAATAAGGAGGCACTTCCTTGCGTGCGAAGATATAGCTGGTGGGTCCGAGCTGTCAGCGGCGGTAACGTTTTTTTCGCGAAATACAGAGGCCCTTTCGGTGGGTCCCTGATGTCAGGTGGAGGAATCATTATTTTGCGCGTAATAAGGAGGCATTTCCTTGCGTGCGGCCATGGACCCAGCTGTCGGCCTCTCCACGTACAGTCCACTTCAGATGCATGTCAGTCGTTGACCACGTTGACCAGGCCGCGCCGAGAGCACCAGGGCGGTGGACGACGGCGAGGCCTAGGAAGGGAACGACACGGAGGCAGGGAAGACTCGGCAGTTGTTTCCCACACAGAGGGGAGTACGACTGTACGAGGGTTTACTGGTTCGTCTGCCGTTGCCGGAGAATAACAGCAGGTGTGGGTGAGTAGAGGGATGGCTAGGCCAGCGATGGGAGTAAGGTGGGGCGGTGAGGCCTGCGCGGCAGCACAGCCGGCCGCGGGGAGGAGGGAGTAGGCAGTCCCGCTGGCGCTTGTTTGAGCGGCTGGAACAGGAAGAGCAGAGATTGAAGAAGCACGACGGCCATTCGATGGACATCCAACAGTCACTGCTTGTGCGTCAACCTTTTTTTAGGAAAGCCTAAAATATATGGAAAACAGCATACATCCCATCTGCCATTATTTCTAATAATTTACAGCCCATTTGCTAATTCTTAAGGTTTTTTGGAGCCCATATTCTTTTTGTTAGCATTACAGCCCATATTGTGGCCATGGTTAAAAAATTGTACGAAATTTTGCATATTTCGGTGCGGTCTGAACTGTTTTTAATCCCGAAATTTTGACTCACATTCAAACTGATTTTAAAAATAAATGTATATCAATATAAAATCCAACAAATTCTCCACGCATAAAAATTAATGTAATTTAAAATCTCTAAATGAAAAAATGATATTTGAAACTAATTGCCGGTTTGATGTGTTTTAAAAATGTAGCGAAGATGTAGCTGGTGGGTCCCAGCAGTGAGGGGGCGAATCGTTTTTTCCCGGACGCACTTCCTTGCGTGCGAAGATGTAGCTCGTGGGTCCCAGCAGTCAGGGGCGAATCATTTTTTTCGCGAAATACGGTGGCCCGTCCGGTGGGTCCCCGCTGTCAGGTGGAGGAATAATTATTTTGCGCGTAATAAGGAGGCACTTCCTTGCGGCTGTCGCGGACCCAGCTGTCAGCCTCTCCACGTACTGTCCACGTCCGATGGAAGTCGTTCCTTGACCACGTTGACCATGCCGCGCCGAGAGCACCAGTGCGGTGGACGATGGCGAGGCCTAGGAAGGGGACGACGCGGAGCGGGGAAGACGCGGCAGTGGATGCACACGCGGAGAGGAGTACGAGGGTTCACTGGTTCGGCTACGCTGCCATCGCCGTAGAATAACAGGGGGTGTGGGTGAGTGGAGGGATGGCCTGGCCAGCGGTGGGAGTAGTAGGGGGCGGTGAGGCCTCCGCGACAGCACAGACGGCCACGGGAGGCAGGAGCAAGCGGCACGACCGACGCTGCTTTGGGCGGCTGGAGCAAGAAGACCAGAGGTTGAAGAAGCACGACGGCCGTTGGATGGACATCATACGGTCACTGCAGCTAGAATTGTTTATATTGACTAAGTTGACAAAGCCCTTGGTACGTCAACTCAGTAGGCCCACAGGTCAGCTTCCGAAACGGTGCGCCCCAGATGTCAGGGGGAGGAATCATTTTTTGGGCGGGTGAAGCTAGAATATCCGAGATTGAAGAAGAAGCACGGCATCCGTTGGATGGACATCCAACGGCCACTGCTGCTAGAACCGTGTGTTGACTATAAGTTGACAAAGCCTTGCATACGCGTCAACTCTGTTTTTTTAGGGGACGCGTCAACTTAGTAAGGCCAGAAGTGTGTGGCAGAGAACTTATAGCCCATTTGAGATTTGTAAGAATGTGTAGCCCATTTTTGAATTCTAATGGAATTTACTACAGCCCATTTACAGTTTGTTAAAAGTACAACCCATTTCAACCAACTGTTCAAAACAAAATTCAATAAAATTTCCCACATTTTGATGGGATCTGAAATATTTTTATCCCGAAATTTCTAGTCAGATTAAATACAATTTCAATATAAATTTATATTACGTAAAAATCCAACAAAACATTGCGCTCGCAACAATTTATGAAATTAAAATTTTCAATATCCAAAAATAATATTTTATAAAGTAATCACGTGTTTGGTGCATTTTTTTATAGTTACTGCCGAGTTTTTATAATTGCATCCCATTTATTATTTCTTAAAGCCCATTTTCTTGTTAAGCCTAATGCATCCCTCCTAGGAAAGATTTGCAGCCCAGCGGGGCGGAGAATAACAACTTGACCTTGCCGGGGTATTCCTAAAAAAAAGTATAGCTGGGCTAGCCATTTTCAGCTTGAAAAAAATTAATATCTGGGCTGGATATCTGGCCTGGGCTAGACGGGCCACAGCCCGCCCAGTTAATACCTGCAGCGATGTTTTCGTTGTTGTTCAGAGGAGAAAAATTAATATCTGGGCTAAACATCGAAAAACTCTGTAGTGCTCACACCTCAAAAACACAAATACTGCTCGAGCTGCTTGGTCCCAGCTGTCGGCCGCTTCTTGTGCAATTCTCTCGTTTATTGACTACTACATAGGTTGACAATGGTGTGGGACCGTGATGTTAGGAAACCAGGAGGAAGCAAAATAAATTATAGTTATATATATATATATATAATAAGGAGGCACTTGCGTACGTGAGGCTATGGACCTGGTGGGTCCCCATTGTCATCCTCTCCAAGTAAAGTCATCTCCTCGCCCGCGTGCGCTTTCCGCACGAAACAGTCAGCGCCGCCCGCCCCGCTTCCCGGTGCAGGCGATTGCTCTGCCTTCAAACGACACAAGTGCCGTCCGTACGTCCATCTACCGCCCACATTAATGATACGCGGTTGCCGAGGCGGCTACTCTGGCGCCACACGTCCGTCCCTCCGCCCGCCCACCATTGCTATATAAACTGCTGCGCCGGCCATAGCCACAGTCATCCGCATCCGTTCCCTTTCTCCAGTCCACACCACTACTGCCCACCATGGCTTCCTCGCGCTCCAGCGCTCTTCGGGACGGGCGGACGACGGACCACAAGGAGATGGCAGCCATTGCTGCCGATCGGCTGGCCGGCAGGCAGCCGGAGGACGACGACGTCCCAATGGAGAACATGGTAGTTGATGATCCGGCGCCAACCCCCTCCTCCGCGCCATCCTTGCCGGTGCATTGCACCATGACCATCAGCGAGGCCCGTTCCCAATATATGGATAGGGTGAGGCAGATGCGTGAGGAGCAGTTCCGGGAGGCGCAGGCCGATGCCGCCTACAACCACCACCTCCTCCTGGAGCACCTGCAGGCGGAGGGGCAGATCGCCGCGGAGCAGGCGGAGCAGGAGGCACTGCTCGACTCGTACCGCTCCGTCCGCCAGGGCCGCCTCGAGCGCTGGCGGTAGCGCATGCGGGTGGCGGAGGCTGCGGCCGCCTACAAAGAGGCTAGCAAAGAGAGCGATGAAGCGGGCGAGGCACTGTTTGGCGAGACCGAGGATGAGGCAGAGGACAATGCCGGCTCCGACGAGTCGCCGCTCCGCTGGCGTCGACGAGGCCCTGCTCTGCCGAGGCCCCGCGGCAGCAACAACGAGGCAGAGGACACCGCCGGCTCCGCCGAGGCCCCGCCCCGCCAACAATGAGGCAGAGCACATCGCCGGCGCAGCCGAGGCCCCACCCTGCCGGCAACGTGGGGGAGGATTTCCACCGCTTCGCTGAGGCGCCGCCCGCCGGCAACGAGACAGAGGACATCGTCGGCTCGGCCGAGGCCCCGCCCCACTGCCAACGAGGCTGCGCCACACAGAAAACGAGGAAGAGTAGAACACGGTAGGTCGCCGTCGCTCGGGTCCAAGTAAGGCCAGCGCTGCTACCCTCCGGTTGAAGCCAAGCTAGGCGGGTTGACCATTGACGGCCGGTTAGCTTCTTGGCGGCGACGTGGAGTCGGAGAGCTGCGCTGGAGAAGAACACTGCTTCTACTTAACTGCTGGTGCAGTTGGCTGACTGACACGTGGGCCCAACAGGCCACATGTCAGTTACGCAACTGCACTTGTAGTTAAGTCACTGAAGCTTCTGTTCGGCTCAGCGGGACACATGTGGGTAGCTTCGGTTAATTAATTATACCTCCAACGCACCCCTTTTTTGTTGAAGAATGTATGAAATGTAATGAAATCCGGCATGTTTATATGAAATCCGACAGTGTATGAATGAATTTATTTCGATTAGTTCGAATTCCTGTATCACTGGCATTGGATGAACATGCAAAACAATACGTACTAGCATTATTCCCAGGGTGATCACCTCGTTTGTAGCAGTTTCACATGTACTCCCTCCGGTCCTTTCTAGTCTGCATACAAGTTTTGTCTGTAGTCAAAGTATCTCTACTTTGACCAATCTTATACAAAAAAGTATGCACTTTCACAATGCGCGAAGTAAAAAGGAACAGAAGGAGTACAAAGAGTTTGAGCAGCTTTTTAGCGTTTCTGTACATTGCAATCAAACACACAGGCCTGGAAATTCATAGAGAACATTCAAAACAATTGATGATTATGCATCTCAGCGACTCACATGTCAGAGGCAATATTTACTTCACAACTAAAGAATAAAGAAAAAATTGATCGACGCTGCTGACAGCAAAGGGCGTCCCATTCGAAAATATCAAACGCATGTCTTGCTAAAATCAATGACCAAAATTTGACAAGGTTGTCCCATTCCAAAATATCAAATGCCTACGATTGTGGAATGGGCAGGGTTTGCCATCAGTTCGGACATTGACATGGCACCTCGTGTTAAATAAACCAGCTGTTCTTTTTGTGCAGTTCCACCAAAATCAACCAAATTTGCGCGTAGCTTGTATGATTTCGCCCTTATATGTTGCAACGCCTTGAACTTATCGGCACCTCCTTTCTTGTGGCGGAAATGAATGATTCGATGTATTCATGAACATTTTGTGCAGTTCCCATTGAAATCAAGCTGAGCACCCTTGTTTGCACAAATACAAAAAAGTGATTAGTATAAAGCAAACTGTACTATGAATTTACAGTTTCAACAGGCACATACATGGTCCATGTAGAGCAGACTTTTAGAAAAATGGAACTCACCAGAAAGAATCCTAGAACAACATTGTACTCACGCATCACAGCGAAAAAATGGAGATTTGTCAGTCCTTCTGAGCTAAAGTTAGTTTGGTCTTGTGAGGAGTAATGTAACCATCCTTCAACTGCTACTTCTGATGAGAAGATAGAAGGGCTTCTTCATCCTGTCATAATCGGAACTAGTCACTTCACGTACTCCATATTCTTCTTCAGAGGAAGATGATCCTATTGTGCAAAGACAAGAGGACTACTAAATGCTAGCATCCCTGTTTGCTCGAAAAAAAGGAAGGAAATATTTAAAACAGCACAGATGAAGCACTTCTCAAGGACAATACCACTTTTTCATGACAGTATCTAAATGGTAGGACAACACCAATAAAGATGACAAAGCTCAATCATATGGATGAAATCAGTGGGCGAGTACCAACCTTTGTCAGGAGGCTTATTGTGTAGAGAGGATACAGATGAAGCACTTCTCCGGAACCATCTGTTGCTATCTACGGTGGTGGCCATGCTTACTATATACTCCTCGATTAGTTTAATGTTTCCAACATCTTCTTCTGCAGTTCCACTAAAATATATGGTATCTTCAAAGAAGATCCCTGTTTGCACAAGTAGAGATGATTACATATTACATTAAGAGTGGCATCAAATCAGTGGCAAAACAATTGCTCGTTCCAGCCATAGCAATAAATTAAGATGCAAAACTATATCATTACTTGTGTCATCACAGTTCCAGTGCTTCATTACAGCACCGGGAGTTGATTTTTGTTTTTCTTCCGCTTGTTCTTCCCCTTCATCATTTGGTTCAATAACAGACAAGCTTCGCCTTCAATGTAAGATTTGGCATGTCAATTAGGGAGCACAAGTATAGTACTAAACTTAATTTTCTGATGAAAGTGGCAAAATACAGGCCAGCAGTTGTGAAATATCCTTATCTTACCTCAATGGGATATTACGGTGCACATACAGATTGGAAGTCTTGTCTCCATTTGTGCAGTTCACTAAAATCAAGCAACATTATCGTACAAGTAGCACAACATATGAAAGCACACTGCAGAATCATGTGAAAGAAGGCTAGTACTGACCTCTCATGATGTGGAATTCAAACAACTCACAAGAAGAAGACCTGAATCAAATTCGCCTTAACGGATAGGAAGTAAGATCTCCTCTTGTGTAGTTGCACTAAGATCAAGCAATCAAGCAACGTTGTCGGTGTGACATTTTGGTTGAACTGCACAAAACACTCTTAAAACAAAAGTGTTTTGTGCAGTGCAACAAAAGGTCACAATGGCAACGAGGTGAAGTAGATAACCCTGTTTACACAGAGGTGTAAAGGAAACAATTAGTGGTCAATAACGGTGGATGACACAGAAGCCAACAAAAAGAAGCATCTACCTTATCTAAATGGGAAAGAAAGCAAGACAGTAGCATTTCTCAAATGGTGGCATTGATTAATATTAACATAGAGATTATATTAACAATAAAATTCGTTAAACATGTAATTTGCTTTTAACTGTGGCATTGCATCAATTTTCCAGCGGCATTATTAGAGGGTGTTTGTTTACAGGGACATTTTGGTGTAGGGACTAAAGAAACTCCATGCCAGTCCCATCTAAACCAAACAGGAGGGACTTTTAGGGACTAAAAGTGGGCATTTGGTACTAAAGAAAGAAGACCCCGAGGGAGTCTTTTTGGGACCTTTTCCAACAGTTGCCCCTGCCACGCATCGCACCTTGTCTCTATTAGTTCATTACTAGGGGTAACATAGTCTTTTAGCATGTCATTTAATAACCTCTACTCCATGTTTAGTCCCTGGAATCAAGCAGGTAGGGACTAGGGAGTTTTTAATCAAACAGGGCCTTGGATTAACAACAACAAATGAGTTGCACGGGACAGTGGACGCACCAGCACCATGTGCATCTACCGATGTACTGTGGTCATGCACAGTCTGTTGCAACAAAGAACAAACAACCAAGGAGCATATTTGTGTTAGTCCCAGTTTTGTTATCTTTAGACACCTTTCCCTATGTGAGCGCAGCAAATCTAGTCCTGCTCAAACTCTACAGCCTTGTCCCTTCCTTTCCTTTTTGAACTAGTACTTTCGCCCCTTCCTTTCCTCTTTGAACCACGTCCTAGATTTATGCGATACAACTTTCCCCACTACTTTCCCCCATTCCTTTCCTCTTTGAACCACGTCCTAGATTCATGCTATACAACTTTCCCCCTTCATTTCCTCTTTGAACCACGTCCTTGATTCATGCTATATACAACTTTTCCCACTACTTTCCCCCACTCCTTTCCTCTTTGAACCACGTCCTAGATTCATGGTATACATGCAGCTAGAGCAATGCATGTGGAGTAAGTAAATTATACCTTAAGGTTCTTGGGGCGTGGTTCGGTGGGCAACGGGTCGGCGGCGAAGAAGATGGGGTCGGAGGCCCTCCCGCGCCGCCGTTGGGTGGAAAGTGAACAGCTGCGCCGGTAGTCCCTCGCCGACGGCGACAGCGTTAAGCCTCCTTCCCTTCCCGGCAGACGGATCCTGCCGGCTCTTTGAGCAGCAGTGAGGGGAGAGAGCGGCCAACGGAGTCTTGTTTAGATCTGGAGAGGGCGAGAGAGTGTGAAGAGAGCAACTACAAGCGCTGAGGCTCCAGCAGGAGAGGGCGAGAGAGTGTGAAGAGAGCAACTACAAGCGCTGAGGCTCCAGCGTGTATATATATACTAGAGAGAGACTGTGAAGCATGCAAACCCTAGAAAACATTTTGACCAGTCAAAGAATCCTCCTGGCACAAATTATGCTCAAGTGTAGTTATCGAACCCGAGACCTCAAGTTTGATGAGCGAACAGGCTAACCAGCTACACAACCCTCCCGTTATGTTCAACGAGAGGGAAATAACCTTTTATACATTCCTGCATTCGTGTGACAAGCATGCTGTGTTTTTTGTCTCTGTGGGAGTCATTGTGATTTCAATCATAATCGTGTCATGTGGCTTTGGTGGTAAGACTATCCACAGTGGTGCAGAAATAATGCAGCCTTAGTCACCTTACCTCTCTCCACGTAGTACGTTGGGTCCCACCAGTCAGAGGGTGAAACAAACAAATTAATAAGAAAAATTAAAAGCGCCAGCGGTGTATCTTACCTCACACATCTCGCTACTGCTCGGGAACACTGTCCAATTGATCCCTCTGTTCGCTCACGTACTATTTTAAGTGAATCCTTATTATAACATGCACACAAATTTGGGCACTTGTATTCGACTTAAGTCAGTGTGCCACCGTATCTCGTATACTTACCACTCCCTCCGTCTAGGTGTAATAAGTCACGTTAGAAGGTGCAACGGGACCAAGGTGCGTGCGTGTGCGTGTGTGTGTTTAACAGCATGTGTGTCTTAGAGAGAGCGACAGATCGACCTACTCCTACAGAGAGATATTGTGTAGTGTACGATTTTAGCCGCGAGAGTCGGTGCATCCTCTCGTTTCCGGGCGTGTCCGGTAGGGACATGCGGACAGCTGCCACGCCCGCTCCTGACCAGCCTGGCCCACCCAATGCCCCTCCATCGCCCGCGCGCGCTTCCCGCCCAAAACGGTCAGCGCCGCTCCAAAGAATCGGTGCCGCATTCATGCCCGGGCAGAGCGGACGCGACCTCTCACTGGCGCAAGAGTGATGGTTGCTTCGTCCGTCCAACTTACTGCTGGGTCTATGTGATTTGACGGCTCATTGGTCTTTATTACTGAGGTGGTAGGACTGCTGGATGTCCCACGCTTTCGGCGAAAGGAGGTACTAGTACTAGATTACAATTTTCTCCATTCTTACAGCGGAGGCGTGCAAGAGCAGTGAAAACACGCAGGCTCAGTGATTACATGGCCCACCTCACACTATCACCGTGCGACACCTAACTCTTTACATAGTACTCCCTCTGTTCCTAAATATTACTAGATGAGTCCATGCAGTCCCTAGCCCTTGAACCATGAACCCTGACCAGGCTTCAATTTGCTGGCAACGTTTGAGCTTCCTAATAAATGAAGTTTGCAACATTTTGACCATCGGATCATTTTGTGCAGTTTCACCAAAATCGAGATGAGCATCCCTGTGGCAAAGAAATTGAAGAAGCGTGATTAGAATAAGATTACTGGGACTAGTTGATGAGGCATAAACTCATCAAAAATACAGTACGTAGAAGCCAGTAGAGGTATGTGCGGGGCAAAGAAGTTAGAGAAATATCCACATGGAGTGATGTGGGCAGCTGGAGCAGTGGTGCAAGCCGGCTGTAAAGGGAGTTGTACCTGAGGGACGTAGCTCAACCTTGAGGAGGGCGGTGGGAGGCGGCAACTTCCCACGTCGCCGCAGTGAGCAAGGGACGAAGGCAACCTCACCGGCTTTGTGAGAGAGAACGGCGGGGACCCCTGATCGGGACGTGCCGACAGTGGGTTTTCGCCGTCGGCGACGGCCACCGCATCTACACTAAGCATCCACCCCTTCCCCAAGCGGACGTGATCCGCTGGGATGTTAGAGATGTGGCCACAGTCGTTTTGTGCGAGAGAGTGTGAAGAGAGCAACCCCAGCAAGCAACCATGTAGGCTGGCCCGTCCTGACTATGTATATAGTGGAGCAGTTTCCTTTTCTCTCCATATGAACCTATCATATTGCGTACGTGCCACTGAAGAAAAAAAACTTTATTTATACATGACGCGGCACCTACTACTCGTTCTCCTATAACCTTGTGCTTGGCATCTCCAAAATATTAACCTTGCGATTGGCTCTTCGCCTCTTCGGGAAGTCGAGCAATAATGGTAGTGTAGTATATATCGTTCTGGCTATATGAGACCGAATGAATTGCTGCACGTCCACCATGTGGGCGAGGGTCGAGGGGCGAGGGAGAGTGCTACATACGGAGCAAAATGAGTGAATCTACACTCTAAAATACGTCTATATACATCAGTGTTTGGAGTATGTACTAGTAGTTCATATTGAAATCTACTAAAGGACATATATATTCCAAATAATATGATATAATCTCTATAACCAAGGTAGTAGGGACGAGGAGTAAACGGAGGGAGTAGTAAATTTTTCTCCTCGTCCTGCGAGCCACCGCGCGCATGGGCGAGGGAGCAGGCGTAAGGCGGATCAAGCTTCACCTCATCCTGCGAGCCACCGCGCCCATGGGCGGGGGAGATGGCGTACTAAGGAAGCTTCTCCTCGTTCTGCAAGTTGACGGGACACATCAAAAGTACTCTAGTGTATAGAGCCTTGCCTCTAAGGTAGGCCCCACATGGTTTGCCTCTTTTTTTAACATAACACGTCAAGTCGCAATTTGTTTGTTCACCCGTGGTAGACGATCCTCCCTCTACCAACTGGACAACCAGTACACGTGCCAAATAACGACGTGGGCTGCCTTTTTCGCACAGAAATGAGCTCCACCGTGTACCCGCGCGGGTGTGGTTGGGAAAGAGACGGGAGTACGTGCGCCGTGCATGCATCTCTTCTCTTCGTGCACGTCCTCCACCTACGTGGGTGTGTGTGAGAGATACAAACCGCGTTCGTGAGTGTTTTTTGTTTTGGGGTGGGGGTTGGGGTGGGGGGTTGATTTCGTGAATTATTTGTGGGAATATGTGTCGATGACATCTCAAACAAAATTTTGCATGCAATGTGTGTGAAATGGAGGCCTATCCATATCATACATAGAGGGTCGGGAAATCCAGGAGAAGAGAGGGACGGGTCATAGCTATCGATAGAGTCGAAGAGAGGATCAAGTGGGTAGGTGCGAGATCGATGAAGAGAGCCATCGAAATTGTGTGTGTGTGCAAGTCAAAGATATAGGGCGACTGGCCTACCGGAATGTTAGAGGGCACATGTCAAGTTTGTGTGTGGCAGGGAGACATGACTAGAGCGCTC
>NC_057796.1:86160063-86162801 GCF_018294505.1 Triticum aestivum | reverse complement strand
ACTATAGAGGTAGAACGACTCGTATATGTGTTGAGAAGGAGAGACCCAACTATGTCTTGAGGGAGATCGGTCGACATCCATACATAACTGAAGGACGGGAAATATGATGGGACACAGAGAGAGAGAGAGAGAGAGAGGAGAGAGAGAGAGAGAGGGAGGGAGAGGGGTAGAGTGCTGGATGGGTGATGGAGTTTCTTCTCGAAGATGGTGGGAGAGGCCTACTAGACAAACTGAGGGTGGAACTGCAATGTTATCAATAAGAGTGGGGATGTGTTTCTGTGTGTGCCTGTGCGTGATAGATCTGTCGGGACGCATCCATGGATGATGAAGGGGAACCATGTGTTTGGTAAGCAAACCTAACTAGATCGGTAGATCAATTGTTGTTTGTCGGAAGAAGGGAGAGACACAACTAATGAGGTAGATCGATTGACATGTGGGTAAAAATGAGTTATAAGGACCTAGCTAGCTATATGTATAGCGAGAGATCGGTCGGTGTATGTCCATTTGTTAGAGGCAAATAAGGCCCAGCGAGACGGATAGACAGAGAGAATGGAGCTTGGAGGTGGTGCGAGAGGCCCAACTACTAGCTAGATAGGGGGAGGAGTGTGCGGTTGTGAGATCGATGAAAAGAGGGGCGATAGTTTACACGTGTGTCTGACCGTATGAGAGACACGAGGCAAGGACACATAAAGGAGGAGATTGAAGGTGTGTGTGTATGTTGTAGGCAGGCATCGCTGGAGAGGTCTATCGATTGGTGTGTATCGGAAAGGAGTTGTGGAGACTCTGGGAGAACGACCTAAGGAAAAAAGGAATGTGCCCGGTGGATAGACTGCCGAGGGAGGGGGAGGGCGAGGAGGGCGTGTGCATGCACGAGAGAAATTTAGTGGTAGCTACAAAGGTTAGAGGATTGTGTGGGTGTAAGGGACTAACAAAGATCATAATTTGATATCAAAGTGGATTCATATATTTTAATAGGTGATCATAGTGTTTTAAACATTGCACGCATGAATATAGCGGTGATACACGTGCTGTGCACATGTTATACCATAATGTGATAATGCATGGCGTTTGCAACTAGCTAAATGCCGAACAATCTAAACCATACTATACATCAAACAATCTCACATTTTATTTGAATTTGTGATAATGTGTGGCGTTTGCAGCTTACAACTAAATATCGAACAATCTAAACAATACTAAGAACATTCTCACATTTTATTTCAATTTGTGGTAATGTGTGGTGTTTGCAACTCACATCTAAATACTTGTAGGCGTAGGGGGCGGGGCACCATACGTAATGTGATAAACACATTATACATATGAGACATGGTTTAGATTATGAAGATCTAGCTAGAGCTAGAAATGTAATGTGATTTGAAATCAAAATAAAGTGGATTCGAAAAATCTAGTTCGAGTTCATATAGTACACATAGTTCATATGTAACTCGAGACTAATCATGTGGTGTGCTGTGAAGATAATACACAAACGATGGTTTAACTTGACAATAATGATGATTGTAGATCTTATTAAAACAGAGAAACGAATTCAAATGCTTTGACTTCACAACAATCATTACTGTAAATCTTATTCAAATAGAGAAACGAATTCGAATTTAGTTCATATTGAAGCGGTAGTATATACGTTTGGAATGCACTAAAACGTTCATTTGAGTAGTAGGTTGCATGCATTATACACGTAGCGAAATATTTTAATTGAACATAACATGAATTCAAAGTTTTGAATGACATTTATAGTGCGCATTGATTTGGTACAGTACACGTTAGGCTTGTCCGGAAATTTCAACCCGCGCCTTGTTAGCCCGAAATATTTAAGATATATCTTTGTCTCGTTGTGCTCCGACAACTCCCTCCATCTCAACCCGCGCCTTGCTATTCCGAAATTACAACGCGCGCGAAAACTCCCACCTCCTGTGAGATCCCGACACGCGAAATGCCAGTGGTACCCCTGAACCGAAAGAACCGCCTCAAATCGGTGGGATTACTTTCGTAACTTACCCCACATTTCGGACAAGCGCGTCTCTAAGCCATGGTTCCCCACTTCCATCCCATCCGCCCACCCATTCATACACCGAGGCCGCGAAAACCCGCGACGAAACCCCACACTCTGCTCCGTCCGCCACCCAGCCGGAACCTCTTCCCCGACGACGTCGTCCACAGCAACACCTCGACGTCCCTCATCCACCATACCGGATGAGGATCTGTCGTCGATCTCATCGTCCCGCCGGTTCAGCCACCCCGTCCTCCACCTCCAAGGAGCTGCCCCGATGTTTCCCTCATCTTTCGTGCCACCTCCATTCCCACACCGCCGTCTTCACCTGCACCACCAGAAGAGCATCATCATCACCGTTTCCTCGGATGAAGCTGCGGCCTAATCGGTGCCATCAAAGAGGTTGTACACTAATCGCCGCATTTTCTTCTTGATTCGATCTCACGGTCCTGCCGGCGCTCGGTCCCGAGCCGACACGGCGCGGCTCCATCCACGGCGGCGTCGCGGGCCACTTCCTCCACGGCGTCGCTCCCTCGGCGGCGACGTCCACATCAGTAGGAGCTGCTGCTGCTTTAGCTCTCGCTCACGCTGCTGCTCTACTCTTGCTCTCGGTTCCCTGCCTGGTCTGCTCTTGCTATTGCTCTTGCTCGCGTTGCTGCTCTCGCTCTTGCTCTTGCTTGCGATGCTGCTCCGATTTAGCTACACTTCTGTCGACTGAATCGAATTTTGG